>NW_025946074.1:479373-480560 GCF_000764305.2 Hyalella azteca | reverse complement strand
ACAGCGTTGCTCCAGACCGACAGCGTTGCTCCAGACCGACAGCGTTGCTCCAGACCAACAGCGTTGCTCCAGACCGACAGCGTTGCTCCAGACCGACAGCGTTGCTCCAGACCGACAGCGTTGCTCCAGACCAACAGCGTTGCTCCAGACCAACAGCGTTGCTCCAGACCGACAGCGTTGCTCCAGACATTACAGCGCTGCGGTCCGCGTTATCGAACGCGTCTCGGTGACTAAACGATGAGCCAAAATTGTAGCACAAGTGAAAGTTTAACGTGGAAATAAGCGACGAATATTTCAAGTTAATCCACTTAAATTGACATGGGATGTTCGATATATTGAGTAAAAAAATATGGAGAGATAAGTTTGATATATGGTCATGAAAAGTTATTACATTTTAAGCTCATCAACAACACCACGTGAAGTACGATAAAAAATTATTACATAAATAGTATACAATAGTTATTTTGTTATATTATTGCGATAATTTTAATTTAAAATTATAAATTAGGACTAAGACAGTATTAAGCTACAAATTAATGAAATTGCTCACTCTTCACTTCACTGCAGCTCATTACTATATACAATTACGCTCACGATGCTAAAAGATTAACCTCAATGAGCGAATTGAAAGTGATAACATCGAACTTTAAGTGAAAACATTTACAAAACCACAACAGTATACAAAAGCACACTAATGTAGAGAACGCTTTACAACTTCCTATTGTTGTAGCAGTTCTAAGTGTAGCGTTGTACACGCATGCACTTTACGCAGCTGCTACAGCAGCAGTTCGTAAGTGTAGCGTTGTACACTCATGCACATTACGCAGCTGCTACAGCAGCGTTGTACACTCATGCGCATTACGCAGTTGCTACAGCAGCGTTATACAGGACTGCACATTACGCAGCTGCTAGAGAACAGACACAGCGAGAATTTCAGGCTCGACACTTCAATCTTGATAATAAACACTAAAGTCGGCACGCCAATCTCTGTAGACGACGCGCGACAAAGCCAAATCACACACACACATGATTGCTGGCTGGTAACGATGGATGCAAGGACTGAAGGATGGAGTGAAGTGACAGCGGAATCGTGCATGTATGCATTCACGGATGAATGGATTGAAGGATGAATGGATTGACGGATGAATGGATTGAAGGATGAATGGATTGAAGGATGAATGGATTGA